>NC_134402.1:414391198-414431198 GCF_038048845.1 Mixophyes fleayi
TCATTGGGTCTTTCTAGGATTACACGAAGAGACAGAAGGATTTGAGAAAGTCTATATTCACAGAAGATCTGTGGTTAGTTCTTCAAGAACTAATGTATTTGTTTTGGTCCATGTGTCTTACTGGCTTATTTAAAAAGAAAAAATTATAATAATTTATCACATTGTTGGCATTCTTCAGGAAACATTTATTGTTCTATGCATGTCCTGATGAATACTATCGACCATTAACCAAATAACTGAATGAGTTAATATGCTCCCCTAGGTGTAAGACTGGTATAGTGACACATTTTGAAGTTCATGTTGGAACGAGTTGGTGCGTTTGTGTTGTTGCCCATATACACAGTTGTCCCTGTTTCTCAGTGTTTCTGCTTGGGCTTGTGGTCTGCCAGTCATGGACCAGCAGCTGCTTGAGCATTTGGTAAACAGCATTGTCCAAGCTGTGGTTCTGCACTCAGCCTCTCCTCAAATTATAGCAAGGATAGTTTTTGTAGTGGGATATACAACTCTCTGAGACAGCCACCCTTCACTGGCACTGTTTGATGAGCAGTAGTAAAATACATTATTATTTTTACTCCAGATCGGGCTCTGAATGATAAATAGGTCCATGTGTGAGGTTTGTTTTAATATAGTTTTTATCTTCTTCAGTTATAATGTGATTACACATAGTAGGACAGTATCCTTGCATGATAGCAAATGACTGAATCAAAGACTCAAATATTTCCTCTGGAATTAGAAGAAAAACTATATTTTTTTTATTTGCTCAGGAGACAATTTTTGGAAAATGATTAACAAATAGCAGAAGTAAATCTAAGGGCTGATCCAAGTTGGCTGATTTGAATCAAATCCAGGTCCACTTTTGTCATCTTCATATTTCGTGGCTTCTCCTGGAGGGAATGAAATTTAATACTATATGCCAAGTTAATTTGCTCCAGATCCACCATTATCTGTCTCGGGTAAAGCTACTTCCTCTTGAATGATGTAAAAGGAGAAAACTGTTGGAAATGCTCACTCCTCCAGAATTTAAAACTGTTATAATTTAGAGCTTTGATCTCAATGTGCCTATATAAACGGCAGTATGTGTTTTTATAGTTTATATTTTATAAATAAACCAATATTGTTCTCAAGTATACTGGCTCCATTTTGATACATTAAACTCGAATTAATATATAGGAATTAGACAAAAATAATTAAATTAAATGAAAAATAAAAAATAATAAAAAAAAATTAAAAATAAAATGTGTGACAGACAGATTAGAGAGGAGATTGGGGTTACCTTAATCAAAAGACCCCCATTCTAATTAGGGTAAGGAGGTGAATTCTGAATCTAATGAAATGTGCACATTGTTTAACAAGTTGGAGTCATTATGTCTAGCTGAGACTAGACATTGGTATGACCAAGTTACACTCCGAAAGTATAATGATGGTCATATTATTCCAAGGGGATTGTGAATTTTTAAATCTACATCATTTAGAGATGATCCAGTATTCATTGAGGAATGTAAATATATACTGGATAGTTGTTCCTTTTAGTCATATGAGACATTTGATCAATTATAGAAATAGAAAGATTGATATGACTCGAGCAGAAATAGAAATTATTCAAGAAAAATTGCTTGAGTTTGAAAGTAGGAAGGAATATGGAGAACGAGATTCAAAAATAAATAGAGTAGAAGAACCTGAGAAATCTCTTATACAGTTAAGAAATTTGTATGGGATCAGGAAGACTATGCCAATGATCGAGTAAGAACTTTCAATAGGAAAAAGGAATTTCAAAGTTATAAGAGGGATAGATGCTTTTCCAATAAATCTAGATGAAAAGTACGGGATGCATACAGGAAAACTGGTTTTACACCAGGCAGGAGATCGGAATATGTCAAGAATTCCTATTATGGAGGTAAGTTTAAGAAAAGGAAGGGCTCATTTGGGACCTTTTTTCACAAGAACAGGTTCGACCCTTTACGTGAAAGATTTAGTTCAGATGACTCTCAATTTATGTGTGAAGATAATGGTGCAAGATCCAAATTCTCAATAAGGGTTAATAAGGATTTTACTTCACCAGAAAGAATGGGGCACTCTAAAAGTAAAGCCTTAAGAGATGAGGAACCAGGAAATTCTGTTTTTACTTCAGAAGTAGAAAGTAATGTGTCATCATCTTTTTTAGGACAAGGTCGGCCCCCCAGTTACATATGCAGAAAGGGTAAGATGCAAAAATCTGCAAACCGTAAAAAGAAATTGAGATGTAGAAATAGGGGATGCAGAGGAGGAGCTAATAAATCGCTCCTAAAATGTGAAGCTCCATTAGGGAACAAGGGGGGTTTTAACCTCTCATCGCAGGCTTTGGATCAGCAAGAATTAAGACTTTTGGAGAGAGGTTTAAAATTCATCCCAGCATACCGACCTAACCTTTTTTATTTATTTTTAACCGGTATATTACCCTGAGTAGGAAAAGATTTTTTGCACAAAATGCTTTTAAAATTAAAAATTCCTCATCTTCTCCTATAGTTTTGGATATTGAGAGGAAGGCAATAGAGGATCTGGATTCACTTAGATTAGAATCCTCTGATCTTGCACAACCACTTGTTACTGAGGTGTATGATATTCAGGAACCAGGGACAACTAGAATATTTAAAAATAAAGCAAGCTTCTATCTGCTACAACATAAGGGTCCTTTCATTGAGAGTTTTTACTGCAGCAAAATGAAAGATTTCAAAACCCTCTGTGCGCAGTCAAGTAAGAGATTACTTAGGGATAATCTAACACACCATGAAAGAAAAGCCCTCTTGAATTTGACATTGGATAATTCAATAATAATTAAGCTCGCAGATAAAGTGGGTGGGCTGGTAGTACAGAATATATTGGATTACAAGAAGGAGACGATGAGGCAGTTGAATAACGAGGACTTCTATAGCAAGCTTATTAAGGATCCTACATCTGTTTTCCAACGGGAGTTAAAACATTTTTTGGATGATGCCGTCACTGATGGGGTAATAAACAAAGACACAATTTTATTTTATTTTCCCGGTGCACCCGGTCGCACCCACTTATTATCAGTTACCCAAGATTCATAAAACACTGATTTCACCCCCAGGGAGACCTATTTATAGGTCCAAATATAAATAGAGGGAAGACTGTTATATTTAGGTGGGCAAAAAATCTCAAGGAAATGTTAGCTCCAAGTTATTTTAGGGATAAGCAAGACAATAAAATATTAAGAAATGGTAATCTAGTTAGGATTCCTGAATGCTGGTTCAATACAACCCTAATGGTTTTTTATAAATGTGGAAAACCGCGTTGTCTTGTGGTTTTGTTGAACACAGAGCAAGTGAATTTACATAATTTGTAACTGGAGAGAAGTTCTGTATAAAAAGCATTAAAGACTGCAGGTCTAGTTATGTAGTCTACCTACTTAATTGTGGCTGTAGTGTTCAATACATAGAGCGGACAACCAGAACATTGTAGTTACGTTTCTTAGAACGTCATAGAAATATTTTGAAACAAGTTAAAACTCACAGTCTGCCCTGTCATGTCAACAATTGTGGAATTGGTTCGTTAAGGAACATAAGAGTCAGGGATATTGAGCAGGTCCAAGTGACCAATAGAGGGGGGGATCTCTGTAATCTCCTGTGTAAGCGGGAGGCATATTGGATATTCAGACTAAAAACTCTTATGCCTCAAGGTTTGAATGATACAATTGAGTTAAACAATATATGAATGTTAGTTTGGGAGTTAATATTGGAATCTTGTTGTTTTTATTTTTATTTATGAATTTTTACTATTATTTTTTATTATTTCTTATTTTTCAATTAATTTAATTATTTTTGTTTAACTTTATATATAGATTTGAATTTAATGTATCAAAATGGAGCCAGTATAATTGAGAACAATATTGGTTTAATTAGGTTCATATATCAGTTAGGAGTTTAGATGACTGACAAATTAGTCAGTTCATGCTATCTATTGGTCCAACTCTTTATGAATAAGCTCCATGCTGATAGCGATTTGATCAGTCCGTCACACATTAATTTAATGAATCAATTGTATATTTCCTTTGTGCATCTATGTGTTTAAGAATTCTTATGTATTATATATTATATTTTTTGTTTACGAGCCACGGCGGCTCAGGCACTCCCGCGACTCGCTCCGGCCCCACAGACGCGTCACTTCCGGTTTTCGGCCCGGCCGTCACCATGACAATGGTCTGGACACTCTTCTATTCCGCCGTGACCCGGGTGCGTGCACTTTGCACTGGTTATTCATTCCCAGGTGGGAATGATTATTATTGCCATGCCCCTCTATTGTTATTGATCCTCCTTGGTATATTAGGCAGGGAGGGCTTAACCTCCCTGCTGGTTATAGTTTCTGTTTCAGTGTACTTATCTGCTCCTTTCTCTGCTCTTGCTATTTGGATTGATTCTGCTGTGCATGACCCTTGGCTAGCCTACTGAACTCTGTTGGTTTCCTCGTGACCCTGACCTCTGCCTGTTACCTGGATACGCTGTGTGCCACCAGCCCTGACCTCTGCCTGCTACCTGGATACTCTGTTTCCACCACCTGGCCCTCGCCTTCGCTACTGTAAGATTATAAATTTGTACTACTCTGAGCTTAAGACCTGGGGGCATCCGAGTACCTGTGAGCACGTTCAGCTCTACAGGAAAGGCGGCTGCTATAGGTGAAGACCTCTGTTACTTGTTCTACGAGTTTGATACTTGCCGTCAGCCCTAACAGTTTTTAAATTGCTTTCTATAATGGGCTAATGCCAGCTATGATATTCTGACCATTTGATTGGTTATTTAAATCATGTGACTCAGACACATCCGTGGGTGTGTCTCATTAGCTGGCTTTCTAAGTGTGAGATCACAGATGCGGTCATGTGATGATACCAAAAGATTCAGTTAAGGATATGCCAGAGGAACTGAGATGTCACGTGATAAGAGCCGGATCACATGTCTTTTGTTTATGTTTGGATTAGTCATGTCTGTATAGAAGAATCTTATTGTATTTGCAATTGATATGTAAAGTAGACAAAATACTTGTGTATTTTGTACCACCGTATGAAGAGTTACAAATGGCTGCCATAAATATTATAGAATGAGAAGGTTTTATTAAGTTTAAAGGAAATTGGAGATGATTGGTTTATATACACTGAATGGTATTTAAGGGCTTCTGTATTGCCTCTGCATTTACCTCTGATGAAACCGCCCCATCAAAGGTGGAGAAACGCGCCAGTGCTTTTAGTGGCAACTGACTGAAATACCCAGCTCCTTGTATACTAACATCAAAGTGGATTTTTTGGCCTTTGTGGACTGTATAAAATTTGGAGCGCTCCATTCGAATCAAGGCATGATATGATCTTGAATTATTTATGTGTGTATGTGTGTATATATATATATTGTTTTACTTTTAATAAATCCGAGAATTATATTTCAACATAACCAGCGCTCCTCTACATTTTTGTTAGTTCTTGTACACATCTGGCAGAAACAGTATCTGCTATACGTTATAGCAGCGGCTGGTGAAGTAATTTATGATATCTTAGCCATTCGCGTCTAATTATCTGTTTTGTTTTGTTATTTTATTTTTAGCCGGTTTTACATTACACTGTATTAATTTTAGTGATAATAGTGCTGCCATCCAATAGCCTGCTCTACCCACTTCAACAAAGTTCAGATGTATACTGGCTGGCGTGGATGAGCTGGCAGCAAGATCCTTATCACTTGTTCAAAATAAATATTTTTATATGCAGCAGTTATGGCATTATGGAAAAATTACAAGCCGGCTCCAGAACTTTGTAGCCAGCTAATTTTTCTTGATAAAAAAGATTTGGTGTCCAGTATTTGATGAATCTATGCAGATAAGTCGGGGGTCAGGTGGGGTTTTTTTTTCTAGCAAACACACTGTGTATTCATGCAAGAGACATTATGTATTCGTTGGCCTTATAACCCAGTAGACAAAATTGGCTGCATGTCGGTTCTGTGAGAGGAACGGCAAGGGGCATTTTCCTAGGTTATAACTGACTCATTCTGTTTTTTACAGCAATGGCCTTTATAATGCTACGATTACTTGCCTCGTTACCTACTTACAACCACACCTCATGAAAAGTATAAACAATCCCTAAAGTATAGAGCACTATAATGTACAATACATTATCTGGTGGATAATGTGATGTAATTTATATATTTAATAGTAGGGTCTGTTGATAATAGTTTGTTGTGCATTACAGACTACTTGCAAGCATCCACCCTTTCCAACTAGGTGGTAAATATATCAAGCTGTGAGTTTCCAGCGGGTTTGAAAAGTGGAGATGTCGCCTATAGCAACCAGATTGTTATCATATATTTAGTACATTGTACAAAATGATAGCTTGAATCTGATTGGTTGCTATAAACAACATCTCCACTTTTCAAAGCCACCGTAAACTTGCATCTTGATACATTTAACCCTAAGGGTCAGATCATTTTGAGCAAAGGTGTATAAGGTTATGCAATCTGGTTGTTGCTTTTGAAAATCATGCCAAATATATTTTCACCTTCTATAAAACGTTTATTTACGTTGCTGGGGTTTGCTTTGTGTTCCTCTTGATCTAAATAAACATTCTAAAGAGAGTGACCATAATGAGCTCGTCTTTTTTTCATCATTAACAATTATGCACGTGTGGTTATGATTTTAATGCCCCTATTCCAGATAGCTTGGCATGCAGCCTCAAGGTTACACGGACTATGGACCGTAAAGTAAAGAATTACAGTGGTGCTCCCAGCCATTTACATCTTCAGCTGTTTGGGGACAGTGTACATTGTCATTTCTTTTGTTAACGGACTGATTGATCTTCAAATCGGAGATTATCTTCTTTTAAAGGGAATCCAATTAATCAGTACTTAGCTAACCTCCATTTCTAGATACTATTGTAGCTTCATATGTAACTATATATAGAGCATTTGTATTGGAGAGTTATAGAAAATCAGCGTTCTACATTCTCAGGGAAGAGCTTGACAAAGACATTTGGCATTTGTCTCACTTGAGTTGGATGATTTTAGATCCCTTAGCTCTCTTCATGGCACCACTCAAATCGTTACAGCTAACAAGGTCTCTTCACACTTAACAGCTCTATTGTGTAAATGCTGCAACTTCAGTGAAATAATACACTACGAGTATTCAGGACGACAAATTGCCATCTGTCTTCTACCACTACTTCTGTAATTACTTAACCATTTTTTGGACTTTGCAGAAAGCATTGATTGTTTCATCCTATTTCAGATGTAATTTAATAAAATTGCAGTTTTGATGGCAAAATGATGCTTTAAGCAGATGCAGGGTGTACTCGGTTGGCTCACCTGAGGCGTCTTGCTTTATGGCAGTTTAAAATGAAAACCTATTATGTTCACGGTAACACAGAGGGAGAAGGCACGCCATTTAATTCACTTTGTTTTATAATGAAAGCATATAAAGACCAGTGGGAACATAGTGTGCCTACATCAGTTGCTGCAGTCGTGCTCATAAATATTGAATGATATAGATATACAATTAAAGTGCAAAATATTGGCACCCTTGTAGGTTTTTCTAATAATGCACCAAAATATTTTGGTATTCACATATGTACTTTATTTGGTTTACCATGGAATAAAACAGAACACATTTATTAGGCCATAGCTTATTCCATACAGAAATTATTAATGGGGTCGATAAAATGATTGACACCTTGTAGAAGTATTTAGAAATAATTAGATTTCAAGCAGGTTTTGGAACATAACTCACCTGTGGTGAGTAGAAGATGCCTGCAATATAAAAATCACTCATTAAACGAGTAAGAATGGAGAAAAAGACTGTTTCTCCTCCTGTTTTATGTCACTGTGTGTACTGCAATGAGAAGACGTTTTGATCCCACTGTTAAGAAAGCTGGATCTCTGGTGAAGGTCATGGATCTTCCCAGAACTGGTTAGACAAGATTCTGGATTGTTTAGAAGTGGCCAACAGGGTCCAGATGTAAATCCTATAGAACACCAGTGGAGAGATCTGATGGCAGCAATTGGTAGAAAGAACCTTCATATCTGGGAAAACTGGAGCAGATTTGCACAAAAAGAGTGGACCAAACTGCCAGTAGAGAGGTGCAGGGAGCTCATCCATGGCTATAGAAAGTGAATGATTGCAATTATTTTGACCAAAGGCTGTGCTACCAAATACTAAGTATAAGGTGTCAATCTTGGTAATGTCATTTATTTATTTTATTTTATTTTCAAAGATAACCGGTGTTAAATTCTGAATAAAAACCAAATGTTCTGCATATTAACAGATAAAGAATTGTGGATACCAAAATGCTGTTCTTAATTCATCTTATGTTTAGAGGAAATTGCGAGTTATTTAAAGTGCAACCATATCTTTGGGCAAGACTGTATATACCCACTCAGCGTTGCTTCACTTACAGCAGGTCTCTAATCATCGTTTAATCTCATAGACAGAGCAGTACCTCTTAAATTCATGCGAGCCATTTCTGGCTAAAATCCTGATGACTTTGGTGTCATTACTAGAATTTCCCTGCTGAAGAGAGGTTGGGTCATATAACATCTGATAGTGCCCCTAGTGTTAATGTGAGTAACACACACACTTTTGCATACTTGTTATAACATTATGTGGTACCTCTACACATTAGAAGTTGTCAAATACATATAGAAGTATATTTTGTGAGGTTGTACCTGCAAGTAAATACTGGACAAAATAATAACAAATGCAGTGTTTTATATGCTTCTTCACCTTTATAACTAGGGGTGTGCACCGGCCACTTTTAGTGTTTTTTGTGTTTTGGGTTCTGATTAGCTTGAGGTTTTGGGTTCTGATTTGTTTTGCCAAAACACCTGATGAAAGGTTTTGGTTCTGATTTAGGGTTTTGGGTTCTGATTTATTTTTAAAAAAGCATAAAAAGTGCTAAAATCCAGTTGTTTTTTTTTTGTTTCTTTTCACTCCTACGCTATTATTAACCTCAATAACATTCAATAACAATCATTTCCACTAATTTCCAGTCTATTCTGAACACCTCACACCTCACAATATTGTTTTTAGTCCAAAACGTTGCACCGAGGTAGCTTTCTGGACTGCGTAGTGTAGTGGGCCCGGTACCTATTAAAAACTATGCAGTGTGCAAATTACTACAGACTTCAGCCAGGTTAGAGGATAAGACAGTCTTCTTCTATAAATAGCCCCTGCCACTAGTTTAATAGAAACTTACTTTATAGTGAAGCCATGTAACGTTGGACTTTGCAATGAGATTTTTCATTACTATTTAGTTAGTTTCTAGAAAATTACAACCTCTGGATGGTTTTTAAGGTCTGTATAAAAAAGTATTTACAAATCCTGACTACAACCTTAACCCTTGTACTAAAAAACTAAATAAATTGTAATTGTCTGCTATCCGCGCTTAGGTTAAGTACTCTTCTGAGCTTGTGTAGCTGTTGCAAAGATCCCGGTTCAGGGGGCATTGATAGGGGGTTAGAGTAGATACAGATTGTCATGTAACCGACTAATGAAGTATGGATTTGAATAATCCTCAGAGCATCAAGCTGGTAGAAATGAAATTGATGAAGAGAGTTTCATATCGAACACTAAGAACATGTAGTAGTGTCGATTTTATTTGTATCTTGACTAGACTGCCATATTCATAGAGTTTGAGATGGCATGGGGGGGGGGGGGGCAACAGTCCTCTAAATGTATGATCATTAAAATGCTTCATCTATTGACTACAAAGAAATCTTGTTTCCTGTTTACAATAATGTGTTTGTTTATGCCATACATGTACGCTTAATGTAAAATGTTGCTATTGTGTGTTTCTAAGTATTCACCTTCTTCCTAACAATGCCAAGCTGGAAAGTATCATTTAAATATGAAAGCCACCAGAAGGATGACAATTACACAGCCCTGTTCCATGTTTGCATTTTATAAAGGCTTTATTTATGCAGTGTTTTTCCATCTTATTGTTGCAGAGCTGCAGTTTTTACAGCACTCCCAAGTAAAAGTAATTTAGTTACAGTAAATGTATAAAATAGGGCTATAATATTTACTTTTCAAACCGCATGTTGCACATAATGAACAAAATTAGACAATAATTTTACAGGTTTTCTGGCCTTTGCCCTCTACTTATAAATATATAGATTTTGATTTATAGATTTTCATTCTGGGTATAAGATAGTGGAAAGCAGTGGGGCCTGGACATATTGGGATATCGCCCATCTAGACCATATATGACTATACAACTTCCTCTTTTGTATACATATTGCTCATGTGCAGTAATGTCATTCAGCTAACACCAACTATTCACTCAACTTGTGGCCATGTGCACGATCTAGCAATGATTACTTTAGCCCAGTGGATTCCAAACTTTTTCAGTTCAAGACACCCTTAGGGTCTCCAAAAAAATTTCAAGGCATCCCTAAGCCAAAATAATTACCACGTAGTCCCCCATCTTGCTTACCACTGGCTCTGGCCGAGGCACCCCTGTGAGATCTCCAAGGCACCCCAGGGAGCCTAGGCGTACAGCTTGGGAACCACTGATTTACCCAATACTAGCCAATAATATCAAGCAAGTTCTAAATCTTTATTCAATGATAGGGTAAACATGCAGATTCTAGGGCTCTCTATGGGGATAGAGTCAGTCTTATTTTCTATACATTTCATTGCATCTATCCACAATTTCTATATTCATGGACATGCCCATATTAAATGGCAAAAGGACCCTGTTTTCTCCAACGTTGACCGCACACACTGCTCCCGGGGAGCACATGACACCAAATTAGTTAATTTTCAGTGAGTCTGCATAGTTAATAGCCCGTAGGCCAATCAGGCAAGAGGCCGCTCCTGATTGGATCCCTGGAGATTAACTCATTTGTCATTGCCTGATCTCTGAAATGAAAGATTGTACCCTGCATCAGATCCCCTCCCTACTCTGGCACAATGATCTCATTATGGAGGCAGCAAGTAGAAGTCTCAAATAAATGTAAGCACCAGAAACCTGCAAAATTGATTAAATTGACCCCCTCCCCCCGAACTGCTGGTGTGTGATGAAGGGGGAGAGGGGTTTCAAAAATACTTTTAAGCCAGTCGTGTTTGCTATATGTTTTTGTATTTCATATTGTTTATATATTTTTTATTCTACACATACAAATCGCATACATTTTAAGTTGCTTTCTTGTAGCCCTATGAGATAAGGTAGTGCTTAAATGCCTTTGCTGTTTAACCATAACGATCAAATATTGTTTTTTGGGGATTTTAACATCCATTCTGCATTTTACCAGGTGTGGTAGAAGTTGGAAAGAAGAAGCTGAAGAAAAAGAAAGAGAAAACGAAATCCAAGAAGCAGAGGAAAAGGTCATTTTAATATAAATACTACATTCTGAAAATATATTTTTGTCATACGGGGCATCAATATATTCAATACGTAGGTCTTAAATTGAAGTTGGCTTTTAATTATTGTTTAGAACATTTGACTATATAAGTATTTGACTATTTTAAAAACATTTTCAAAGATTAATAATACAAGATGACTACTGGAAACATTGAAAGAAATTTAAATCCTTCCCCTCTATTGAAGGGGCATTTTGCTCATCCTTGTGTATCCTGTCTCCAAGGTCATGGGTGTAGGCAGCGTAGCCAATTGGATGATTAAAATGCTTCCAGCAGCACAGAGTATTTTGGAAGGGAGGCAATTTCATGATGTAAGAAGGGGAATGAGGGCAAGAAGTAAGTCCGACAGAGAGACGGCACAGAGTAGTTGTGTGAGGCTCCTGTTACGCTGATGCAGGTATATAATGCTGTCTGGCACACCTATATATTTAATGAGGATCATAGATCCTCAGTTTTGTCTCTAACTTTATCTATAACGCTTACCAATGTAAATGAAAGGGTGCTTGCTTTGAAACCATTCGATAAATAAATATAGAAGTGGGACAGAGTGCCAGATTTATTAGCTGGGAAGGTTTACTATGCACACCTCACCCACACGCAGTGAAAGTTGCAATTTTGTGGGATTGACAAATGTTCCTCCGAATGATCGAATATGGATCAATTATATTTAAAACAGCTCTCATTGTATCAACAGTTTTGCATTACATGGTTCCCTCAATTGCAGATCCCATTCATCAAGTGAATCGGAAGACGGTCCAAAACCAAAGAAAAAGAAAAGCCACAAAAAAGTAAAAAGCAAATCCAGAAAAACAAAACTTCAGAAGAAAGCCAAGAAAAAAAGAAAACATGAGCATCACTCTTCTTCTTCCTCGTCTTCCAGCAGTTCAGAAGCATCCAGCAGTGACTGACGACTTTGCCTAATACCCAGAACAGTGTACAGAACAAATCTGTGGGTTACATTGTTATGCAAAACCACAGAAAGGAAATCACAATTGCTGTAGTTGTATAAAGGGATCGGGGCTTTTATATAAGCAAAATTATTTCACAAACACAGCAAACACTGCAGCTCACAATTTTTATGGTAGGACCAAACAAACACATGAGCTATAAGGAATCATGAGTGGTTGTTGATTAATCCATGCTTTAGTTTTATGTACTTCAAAGACAATAAAGAGAGCGAGTAATTCTGTTTACCTTTTTCAGTGCTTTATTACTTCATTGGTGGTTGTATTTTTTTAGTTGTTCTCTTTTCAGTCCATTGTTTGAGCCATGAAAGTGGTACCAGCTCATCTGTCTGCTTCTCTATGCCACAAATTGGGTTCTTTATTTCCTTAGTATATATAAAAAAAACGTCTATACATATATTAACCTTGACCATTTGTGAACAATGCTGTTCACAACCATTCATGATGCTCCTGTTGAATAGATCTTTTAAGCTGCTTTTATTATAGTGAAGCTGAAGAGGGTTATTTCTGTTGGCAACATGTAGAGCAGTTTGCTATGTAAATCGCTGGCATACCATTTTATTTTTTTTAGGCAGGTTTCCGCAGAGATTGCACAGTTCAAACATTTTTTTGCTTTAACATAAATGGTATTTTTAAATATTTCCGGATTTTTGTAATGTTATGAGAATTATGCTCTAAATTAAGTATATTCTATCCTGTACAATCTACTATGCTACCGTGAATGTTGCTGTGGATGGTATGAATATCTGTCCATTAACTATATGTTACAACTTCTTTAAACCGTTAGATAGAAACAAAACAAAAAAAAACAACACACTTTATTCTACGCTTTAATCACTGGGTCCATGGACATCCTCAGTGTGTCTTAAGGCCCCACACTGCACCCCACTCTCTTCTATCCACTTGGGATGTTGAAACAAGCTGAGCTGGTATTCAGGCTACTGTTAAGGTGAATGAGAAGTTCATGGCCATGGGGACATCAACACCCACTTGTGTAATGTAGTGTCGGACAACTGCAGTGAGTGGAGTCCCAGCAGATGCCACAGACTGAGAATGAAAGGTAAATAAAAAATATGTTTTTTCGTCTTCACCAAAAACAAAATCATTTAATATACATTCTTTAAAATTTTGTGGAGTCCGATGAGATACAATGCCTACCCTTTATATTGTTCCTGTTAGCATCCATCTACATTCCATCTCTCCCCATTGTCACTTCAGCCATTCCCCTTCTGCCTGTCCTTTTCCTTCCAAAGACTTCTCTCTGCCCAAAATGTAGTATCTGTAAACAAGAGTTATGTATTCATTGAAAGCAGCAATGTGTGTGTGTGTATGTGTGTCTATATATATATATATATATATATATATATATATATATATATATATGTATGTGTGTATGTATGTATGTGTGTGTGTGTATATATGTGTATATATATATATATATATATATATATATATATATATATATATATATATATATATATATATATATATATACACACAATTAGGAAAATGGGAAATGCTTGTATAGGTGATTTAATTATGAAATACTGTTATCTACATATTAATGGTGAAATTGCTGGCTAAGAATAGATAGTCACTAGCGAATTATGTTCTATAGAAGATTAAAATATTTATCTTGTCCCATTATACACAGTAGACTATATAGAACCTTGCGTTTGTATCCCTTATATTTTTTCTTAATAATGTAATGTGTTTATAGACCTTAGAATAGTTGCATGTGGAAAGAATAGTTTAATATGATCATGAAAGAAGAATTAATAAAGACAATTGTGTATATGAACACAAAACATAGAATGTCAAAACACTGGAAAAGACTTGCAATAGTTTCTTTTGTGATTGTATACTTGTATTCAGCTGTAAAATAAATCCTTAATTTCTTATGTTTAATAATAAAAGTCAGTTAAAGGGCTAGATTTACTAAACTGCAGGTTTGAAAAAGTGGAGATGTTGCCTATAGCAACCAATCAGATTCTAGTTATTTATTTAGTGCATTCTACAAAATGAGAGCTAGAATCTGATTGGTTGCTATAGGCAACACCTCCACTTTTCAAACCCCCAGTTTAATAAATATACCCCAAAGAGTCAATATTTCCAGTAATCATGGCCCTTCAAATACTGTGGGGAGGAAGTCGTGCTTTTCCAGCATTTGGAGTTACTCCTGTCACACATCAGAGTCCGGCTGTTATTTTTCAAACCTGCTGTTCGAAACGCTTCCTCTACTCTTCCCTCCACTCCAGGTACAGAACCGTTTACCACAGTCCTACTTTGTACACCAGAAAGCACATGGCCCTTTAAGAGCTCTGAACCTTTGGTCATGTGTTCTGATCTGAGACCCTAATCATCAGCTCAGCTATTTAAACTTGCTCTGTACACAGGCCTGTGTCAGAGTATACTCCAGCGTTCCTGTACCTGTGGACAAATCCTGTGAATTCTGACCGGGACCGTTCCTGACCTCTCTTCTGCCTGTCGTTTGGTTCTGTTAATGCTCCTGATTGTTGCTGACCCGGCTTGTTCTGACTCTCCTTTTGTTTTCTGATTTGGCATTCTGCAGTCAGTTTGTCTACCAGTCCTGGTTACATTGACCAGTCTCTTGTTACAGTTTGATACCAGCTTGTCACGACTAGAGGCAGCACAGAGGACTGTCAACAGCGAAGTCCAAACATCCTTGCAGGGTTCCCTGGCAAATACAAGGGGTTCGATAAACTCAGCGCCTCTGTTTGCTGCCAGTGCTAATTCAGGTTTGCGAAAGAGAATCCACTGTATCTGCTAGAATCGTGACAACTCATTGTATAAAAAAGCAATATAGAGAGAAGAAAAATATATATGGGCTTAGCTGTTGCTTCTTGTATATGGAAGATCATCAATAGGAGTGTAGCATCCGCAGAGTGCGATTTTCACGTTGGAGAGGTGAGTCAACTTCATCCTTCTCAAATGTCAATTGCATCCTTTAGCAGAAAACAGCTGATCCCATCTGTATTCAGTCGCTTTGTCCTTTTCTGTACTTCACTTGTTAGTATGGAGGCTGAGGGTAATGAAACTTTTACAATTGAAATGTTTTTCATATGCTAGATGCGGTCTTCCTAAGGTAATTGTGAATTTGCAAATAGCCAATAGGTTTCCATATGTATGCATGGGTCACAAATAGAAGCACCGATAGTGCTCAGCCAGAGGTAAAAACCCCATTGGCCACTGCTGTGGATGCGCCCACTAGTGGAAATGGTATAGTACAGTGGTTCCCAAACTTTTGCAGTTCGCGGCACCCTTAGTCTCCAAAAAATTTTCACGGAACCCCTCCAAAATAATTACAGAGCAGTCCTGTTTTATAAGTAGTTCGGTCAAAAAAACGTAATAAGTATTTAGGTCAGGACAAAAATACTTATTTAGTTGTATCCAAAAATAATACACATAAATCCAGGAGAAAATAATATATTTTATATATTTTTTTTCAATTATATTTCTGTCAAAGAATAATTTACAGCTAACTCACACTGTGCCTCTTCATCCACACACTGTGCCCTCCTTCATCTTCACACACTCTGTGCCCTCCTTCATCTCCACACACTCTGTGCCCTCCTTCATCTCCACACACTCTGTGCCCTCCTTCATCTCCACACACTCTGTGCCCTCCTTCATAGCCACACACTCTGCATCCACTCACTCTGCCCCCTCTGCATCCTCACTCTGACCCCTCCTTCATTCTTTTGCCCCTCCATTGCTGTTTCCTATCACCATTCCCCTCAGTTTCTTTACTTACCATACTTGACCTTCTTTCTTCTATTGCTTCTGACTTCTTACCAATTTGGCTGCGCCCGGGACCCAGCATCCTCTTTCCTGCCACTTGTCACTGAATGTCAGGTGTGATGACGTCACGCCCGACATTCAGTGAGGAAGGAGGAAGATGCTGAGTCCCGGGCGTCGCCGGATTGTACGTTTTTTTTTGTTTTGTTTTTTTTTTGTTTTTTTTCTCTTCCCGGCCACGGCACCCCTGTGACAGCGCAGGAGTCATGGTGCACACTTTGGGAACCGCTGGTATAGTATAAAGAACAGTAGTTCCTATTTAGGAAGAGGTAGCAGTGGTCAAGATCATAGCTGAAGTCTGGTTTACAAATGCTAAATAAGTCGCAGTTAAGAGACACAGTTAACAAATAGGCAATAGCTAAACTGACAGCAGAAGTCCAGTACTGAGAAGTCTGTGGTCAGATCACCAGCCATTACCTGATTCACTGGTGCAATTGGGCAAAATCTTATATTTAGGAAATAAGTGAGCAATAGCTGAATTCACAGTATGTCCAGTATTGAGGCAAGGAATAATCAGTGGTAATATTTACAGCCATGTGTTCGATTCACAGGTAACGCTATAGCAAGCCAAGGTCTGGTACACAAATGCAACTGTAGCCATTGTAGCAAAGGCAACTGACTTATATCTCATGAACAGTTTCCTGTAGAGACTGGTTTTAACAACATAAGTAACCCTATGCTCTTGGACGCACAGGAGCTACTTCTGCCATGGTTTGTGACAGTGTGTTATGTTTGATGGGTGTTCATTACCCAAATCTGATGGTGATCAGTGTTAATTAGTTTACCTTACTTAAATCTGTTTTCAATTCTTAAAGGGTCAATGTTGCAGATTTTAAATAATTATACATATTTTAATAAGTGATGTTAAATAAGTATACGTCTTAAAATTAACATCTCAGACTTGTTATCGTCCGTTCATTTCTATCTAGCAAACCAACTTTATAAATCTGTAACCAAGAAAAATATTGGAACCATTATTGTGCCCCATTAGCGCACAGAACTATGCAAACAAGGTAACAAGAAATTCAGCAACATATCCAATTAAGAGGAGTTTGACCGCCACAGAATGTGAAAACTTGCCTCTAAGAAAAGTTCATAAATCCAAATCAAAAGATAACAAAGAGATTACCCTACATGTACTCGCATCAACCTTATGGAGAAGTTTCTGACTTAGTTATATAAAAGGACATTCTTTAGAAATTTTTCAAAAGTTTGTGGTAAAGATAACTTGGCCGCAACCCCGATAAACAGAAGCTAACATTTTACTTACTGAACTAGAACAGCAGACCCTCCAATCACTGGAGTAGCAAGAACCTAATCCTTAAAACGGCAAACGAGTGGGCATGTTATACATAATAATACTGACTAAATAACAGAAGAAATTGTCTGATATCGCCACATATCAACCCCTCAATTTGGACCCTAACACAAGAATATTATCTATTAATAATATATATCAACTTTTGAATTAAGGCTATCCCACAGTATTCATTATCAAAAAATAATATAGCTATATGGTAATAAATAAAATCATGGCATTCCAGTTATTTATTTTCTTCCAGAAATGTCTGGAATTCAGTCACTAATGTCTAGTCTTCCAGAATGCATAGACCGTTTCCTACAGCCTCTTCTTACAGATAAGCTATCTTAAGTCATAATTCAGGTATTAAAACTCAATAGTGTAAAAATTACACCCATGCCACCTGTGATGTCAAATCTTTATAGACCTGTATCCATCACAAACCAGTTTGTGAAAATACAGACTATTTATTTAAAACAGAAACATCATTCAACTAGCCAAAAATGACCAAATAATTATAAGTGTAATTAGAATGTCCATTTATACTTCTAGAACACGAAGCGACAATTTATATAACACCAATAGGGAAGAGTCCTTGGCCTGATGTTTTTACAATCTCATACTAATAAGGCCTTCAGACAACTATGTAGTTCTACTGTAGACCATAAATTAGCTATATGATGCCCATATCACAGTTATCCAAAAAAAGAAGAGAGGGATCCAACTCAGTACTTGACTTAATGTCCCATCTCTTTACTAAAGGTGGACATAAAACTATTTGCAAAAATGATCACAGACTGCTTAAAACCATTATTAAATTACATAATCCGTAATAACCAAGTGTGATTTGTTCCTGGTAGGGAAGCCAGAGAGAATGCCATCAAAATTATAGACTTGATACATGTCGTCTCAATTTCCAAACCACCCACAATCCTTCCCTCTATGGATGCGGAAAAGGCATTTGATAGGATAGGGATAGTGTTATGAGCCGCGGCGGTGCCCAGCCGCCGCGACTCACTCACCTGCGTCCCGGCCGTCGCTATGACGACCGGGACGTCACTTCCGGCCAGGACCCGGCCGTTTCCATGGCAACGGTTGGACGCCTTCTGTCTGGCGCCGCGTCCCGGCGGTGAGGCTGTGTCTGGCGCGTGCGCATTACCAGCCTGTGGGCTAATTAATTCATTAAGGTATTTAGTCAAGGGGCCGTGCATTCTCAGAGCTGGGCTTTGATTGGCTGCTGCCTCATTGCCGGTTATAGCTTCTGTGCTCCAGTCTGCTGACCTGCTTGTTCCTGTTCCTGTCTTCTGATACCGCTACTGATTTCCCGTGTATGACCCTTGGCTTTGAATTGGACTTCGCTTGTGTATCCTGTGACCCTGATCTTTGGCCTGTTTACCGTTCCTGCTATCCGCCTGTGACCCCTGACCTCAGCTTGTTTACTGATACTGTTGTCTGCTGCCGGCCCTTGACCTCTGCGTGGACCTCATTCCGCTTGCCTGGGTTCTCCCCAGCCGATACACACTTCACGACCCTCTGTCAGTCTGCGGCCCAGTCTGTCCCCACCATCAGGGGCTCCAGTGAACACCTGATTGGCAGAGTAGATTCCGGGTTGTGTCGTGCCAGCTGGAGGGGTTCCTAACATTATAACCGGCCACACACTGAAACGAGGTTGCGATGGATGAAAGCGGATCCACACCGTCTCCGGCACAAGCCTTAGCAGGCCATGTTGAGTCCTTGTACCAGATGATCCAGGGATTGGCTGAGCAGTTGTCCGTTCAAGAGGAAGCCGCGAAAACTTCACAACCCACTCCGAGTTCCACCTGTGAACCTAAGGTGAATTTACCGGATCGGTTCTCTGGAAATAGATCCCTGTTTCGGAATTTCAGGGAGAGCTGCAAGCTATATTTCCGGTTAAGACCCCGCTCCACTGGTTCAGAGCAACAAAGAGTCGGGATTATCATTTCCCTCCTACAAGGTGACCCCCAGTCCTGGGCTTTTTCTTTGCCACAGACCAGTCCTGCCATGCAGTCCGTAGATGCTTTCTTTGAGGCATTAGGTCTACTATATGATGACCCGGATCGAATGGCCTCTGCAGAAGCTCATCTACGGGCCTTGAAACAAGGCCGGCGGTCGGCAGAGGAATATTGCGCTGAATTACGTAGATGGTCACCTGATAGTGGATGGAACGACCCCGCCTTACGTAGCCAGTTCCGTCTCGGCCTGTCGGAACAGATTAAAGATTCTCTGGTGCAATACCCATCTCCTACTTCTCTGGAGGATCTGATGCACCTCTCCATTAAAATCGACAGGAGATTTAATGAGCAGAGAACCGAAAAGGAGGCATCTTCACCTTCATCCGCCTTCATTCCTGTTTCTACGGATGGTGAGGAACCCATGCAATTAGGAGCGTATCGTCTCTCCCCTGAGGAAAGAGACAGGAGACGATCACAGGGCTTATGTCTCTATTGTGGCACAAAAGGCCACTTCTCCCGTTCCTGCCCGAATAAGCCGGGAAAAGAGCATGCCTAGGGAATGAGGGTTAAGTTCACCTAGGTCTGCAGATTGTCTCCCCGAAAAATGCTGTATTGATCCCTGCACAGCTCACGTTCAGTGTTCGTTCCGTGGACCTGTCGGCCTTCATTGACAGTGGAGCTGCAGGCAACTTCATTGACTCCGAGTTTGCCCGCTCTGCTGGAATTCCGCGGGTTAAACTCAAATCTGCCATCACGGTATGTGGCTTAGATGGCACTCCATTACCAGGCGGTAAGATTATCTGGGAAACCCCGCTACTACAATTGAACATTGGAGCTCTCCACTCGGAGTCCATAGTCTTCCGCCTTATCGAATGCCCGTCAGTTCCTTTGATTCTGGGCCACCCTTGGCTATCCCGCCATAACCCTGTCATAGATTGGGTAAAAGGAGAGATTGTCCAGTGGAGCTCTTATTGTACTCAGTCTTGCTTGACACTACCTCTGCGTGTGATTCAGCCTATTCCGGAGCAGCTTCCTTCACACTATCATGACTTCTGGGATGTTTTCTCCAAAAAGGCTGCTGACACTCTACCACCGCACCGGGATTTCGGCTGTGCCATCGAGCTCATTCCGGGTTCAAAATTACCCAAGGGACGCTTGTACTCTCTCTCCGGTCCAGAGACCCAATCCATGCAAGAATATATTGACGAAAACTTGGAGAAAGGCTTCATCAGGCCATCCAAGTCTCCAGTAGGAGCAGGGTGCTTCTTTGTATCCAAGAAGGACGGGGGACTCAGACCCTGTATCGATTACCGAGGGCTGAATCTTATTATGGTTAAAAATACCTATCCCCTTCCTCTCATATCCGTACTTTTTGACCAATTAAGAGGGGCAACTATCTTCACTAAAATCAATCTTCGTGGTGCCTATAACCTCATACGTATTAGAGCTGGTGATGAGTGGAAGACGGCGTTCAACACGCTCTCGGGCCACTACGAATATCTGGTCATGCCATTTGGCCTTAGTAATGCCCCTGCAGTATTCCAGGATTTGATTAATGAAGTCTTACGTGAGTTTCTGGGACACTTCGTTGTTGTTTACTTGGACGACATCCTCATATATTCTGAATCGTTGTCTGTACATCAGGTTCACGTCCGACAAGTTCTACAGAAATTGCGAGAACATCATCTCTACGCTAAACTCGAGAAATGCGAGTTCGAGGTCCAGAAGGTATCCTTCTTAGGTTATATAATCTCCTCAGAAGGTTTCTCTGTTTACCGTTCCTGCTATCCGCCTGTAACCCCTGACCTCAGCTTGTTTACCGATACTGTTGTCTGCTGCCGGCCCTTGACCTCTGCATGGACCTCATTCCACTTGCCTGGGTTCTCCCCAGCCGGTACACACTTCACGACCCTCTGTCAGTCTGCGGCCCAGTCTGTCCCCACCATCAGGGGCTCCAGTGAACACCTGATTGGCAGAGTAGATTCCGGGGTTGTGTCGTGCCGGCTGGAGGGGTTCCTAACAGATAGACTGTCAGTTTATGAGAAGTTTGCTCCAGCATATGTGTTTAGGCCTTTTCTGCTTAACAAAAATGATTTCTCTCTACATTAAACCATTTGCAAAATTTAGATTAAAGGATCATTATCAAACCCCTTCAACAGTAGGAGACAGGGATGCCCACTCTCTCCATTATTATTTATTTTATTCGTGGGAGCCTTAGCAAGAGCAATACGAGCTAATACAGATATCAATGGGTTTCATGTCCGTGAGGTAGAGCACAAACTCCCCCTTTTTGCAGATTACCTGTTTGCCAAACTCAGGATCCCAGTGACCTCTTTACCCAACTTATCTTTTGAAATTCAGAAGTTTGTCCATCTCAAATTTTAAAGTTTAAGTCAGGATCTCTACATTTAAATGTACTGGAACAGGCACTACAAGGCTTAAAAAGAACTTTTGCATTTAAATTGTATCCTTCTCAAATTAAGTATTTGGAAATTAAAATAACCAAAGGCACAGATGATTTGCACAACACAAATGTTGAAACCAAGTTAGGTGAGATAAGTTAACATCTTAAAAGTTGACTATAAAAAAAAAACTTCAACTGGGTAGGAATAATTAACATAATTTCTGGTGGGAAGAAGATTTTATTTAAACATGAGATACTTTTTAGACGTAAACGTTCAGGGGACCTACAACTGTTGTGCAGTTCATCTTAATAGAGTTATACAGTGGTTGCGTTCTAGCAGATCTAAGCTGTGGTTCACAATAGAAGAATACTCATTATTAAGTCTAGTGTCTACCACCTATTTTACACCCAACAATTCCTCCAATCGTGCAACAGGGGAAAAAAACAAATTTCCTTAATCTACACACTTCCATCAGTGTGTATATAGCCACTAGGTTTATCCCCCTCAACTCTGAAATATTGGTGTTTGGCAATAACTCTCGGCCAGCTGGTGGGCACTGAGGGTATATGTCCTAACTGGTACCAACATAACTGGTCTTATGATTTATGATCCCATTAGTAAGTTCACACATTTCACTAATACTACACACACATTATGAAAACGGTTAAAATGATGGTAAGCTGATGGAAATTCCAGATAGAAGGAAAAAAGTACTAGGGGGGAGGTAAATTAAGGTGATAAGGTACCTTGGGAGTTTTGGTGGAAGGAATCCTCATTACTTGCACAGAACAGTTTACAAAATGTGTGAGATAGAAAAAATGAAACATCCTAAAAGGTGATATAGAGCAATGCTAGCAATGAACTTCAACTGTATACAAAAGTAATACCACGTATTGAGAAAAACCATATCTATTCTTTCAATTACACTGGAGCCAGAGAATTAAATTGCTTGAGAGGTTTGGTTCTCGGTCACCTCTACAGTTTAATGTAACTTATTCGGTTCCCTTAAATTTAAAAAAATCAACATTTGAATTATTCTTTAATGCAAAATGCCTAGAAAAGCTATGTGTTTTTATATTGCATATATATATGTTCCAGTATCCATAATTTAGAGTATTTTTAATTTTTCCTGCATTAGCCAGATTACAGTTGCATTTAATTATGTAGGTCACAAACAATGAATTACAGGTGACATGCACCCCTTACAATGTATTATAGAGGTTATTTTTTTAATACTATGCTCCAGTGTTTCTTTAATTTCATTTCTACTTTTCTTTTTAGATCTCAACAACAGGGTGCCTGAGTGTTGTTTTTAGGTCTCTAGAACAGGGTGCCTGAGTGCTGTTTTTAGGACTCTAGAATGTAATGAGTCATTATATGTAATTTACTAGTTTTCTTTTATTATATCATAATTACCACACTGTTGGCTTTTTAGGTTTGAAGCATCTTATTTTAGTGATTCCATATAGAACGTTTTTTTATGTATCTGCTTCATGTGCATCATGTTTTGTTATATATACTTTTTTAATATCATCAACTAGTATAAAGATTATAAATTAATTGACAGTAACTTGTCTTAAAGGCAATCTTTAAGATCAATACACATTTGGCACCATTCATTGAGTTCAGTAGTGTTAATATATATGAATTGATGGCAACACGTTTGTTTTACTGATTTCTATATTTTGATAACAATATTATGCAATCCCACTTGATCCATTGCAATTTAGTTAATTTTGTTTTCTGCCAACATATTAGAATTTTAACACTATCTCTTAAGAACTGAAAACAGTTTCAAGTAAATAACTAATTAAAAGTGATTTCCAGCAGGATTAGGAAATGAACACCCAGTCTATTTAAGAATTTACAATTCCCTGAAGAAGCCAAGTGTAGTTGGTGAAATGCGTTGAAAAATCTAAAAATGAATGAATAGGAAAGCGCAAATGAAGACAGCCAGGAAAAAGAGGCCAACTCCCCACTTTACAGTGAAAAATAGCACACTACGGAAGCCACACTCTTATCTGAGATCTCAGAATACATAAGAAGCAGTAGCTTCTTTTATTTAGTCATGTCTGCATTTATATGAGCTAAGTTATATGTCTATAACTACTATTTACCAATATTGTTGTATACATTAGAGTCTTTCAAACAACCACAGATCGGTTAGAGTTTTTCACATTTTAATCCTGGCCCAATTCTACCCACTTCACTCTGGCTGGCCACCCATGGGGCCTTCCTAGGCCAGGGAAGCCTACCCAGTACCTTCTAAGGTTCTTATTAGTTCCTTAGGCAAATGCAGTTAGAAAGTAAAGCAATACATTTATTGAAATAAAAACAATCACTAGATTATTATGTATACACAGTAAATAAATGCCAGGCAAGTTTACCACATCATCTGTCCCTTACCCCGTTAGCTTAGGGATAATTTCCATATAGTCTTTCCCACAGCACACTGACACAGAGGTGCACAACATGGATGTGATTGCTGTGGTGTGTATGTGTATAAAGGGATTGTGGGATCTGGTCGACGTAGCTTCCGATGCTGATATGCAGCCGGACGATAGCCAGGGACTGTCGGCTGAAATAGTGTGTCAGGAAGCCATGGATTATTTATGTTTGTGATGTGCTGTTTTATGCTGCAAGTAAAATATCAACTGCTTGAGAATACCTGGAGCAAGGAATCTTTACTTGGTGATTTATACAAAGTGGTGTCATCGTGAGATCTTAAAAGGACAGCAAAAAAACACAGCTGTCCATCCAGTCATCCAGATGACAAAAGATATGTTTGAATACAGAAAAAAATAAGTTTTGTGCATATCTGTCTCTGTTTTTTTTACTGCTTGTTTTGTTCCTACTTGGAGGTAAAATGTAGCAGCTGCTGCTAGCTAAGACATTACTGCTTAAGCTGACATTTAAAAAAAAAAAATAGGTGTTTCTTTTGTTGTTGTTTTTCCCATTTGCTTGTCAGTGTTTTTTAAGGGAAGTGCAGTTTCACTATCATGCCAGATCAGATAGCAAGATGGAGGAAATCTTCCAAGCATTAACTTATGTGATAGCCACACAGCAGGCCCAGCAGGGCCAAATGCTAGTTGTCGCCGAGGCTCAGGTGGAAAGTAACAGTATGTTGCGAGCGGAGCTCAGTCAGCTCAGACAAAGTGAGCACAAACCCACTGTGTTGCAAAAGATGACCTCCTCAGATGACATTGAAGCGTTTTTATTATTGTTTGAAAATACGGAGACACTTCTTAAGTAGCCAACAGGTGAATGGGTAGAGAAACTGGCTCCTTATTTGATAGGTGAAGCCCAGCGGGCCTATATGGATGTGCCCAAGGATCAGGCAGTTAAAGGCTGCCATTTTGGCACGGATAGGGGTGACGGCCTGAGAAGGAGCAAGGATTCCATGACTGGTGATTTAGACCGGGATCTGCAATACATACCCAGCTGGCAGACCTGGCAAAGTTAGCAAAAAGTTGGTTGGAGCCCGACCATAATACATCGGTCAGAATGTTAGAAATCCTGGCTATCGACCATTGTGAGCGAAATCTGAGTCGGATTACAGAGATGGGTTCTACAGACCACCCCTCAGTCGTTGACGAGCTTGCGGCTGCTATTGACCGGTATTACGCTGTCGAAAATATGGCCTGGACAGTTGGAAAAGTTGTCAAGCTAGACTTCAAGCCAAAACCAATGGGAGCAGACCGCAGGGTTATGGACCAGACAGCCGAGAGAGTTGCCAGGCCAGACCTCAGGCCGAAACCAGCACCCAGAGGTTGGGACAGACAGCAAAGTGAACCCAGCGAAGTGTTTTGAGTGTGGTGAGCAGGGGAACTTCCGGAGACATTGTCCGAAAACGTCCATAACCGATGGATTGTAAAGTGGTTTTTATTTAAGGACATTATTACCAGTAGGATTCAATCCTTTAAAGTACTGGTATTTATTCCAGTATTTATGGAGAAGAATTGGAGTATTTGATGAAGATGATACATTTGAGTGAACTATCTGACTGACTCCTGGAACAACTTGCTCTATGGACTTATAAACAGTGTTGGATTCTATTATAGATATTCTATACATCTTTATAAGCAGAAGTTTAGCGCCGTATATTACACTTTATTTGTGGTATAGATTCCACTCACTGCCTCGGCCAAACCCAAAACAGCCTTTTCTACACCTGAAGGGCTGTTTCAATATAAGGTATTACTGTTTGGCCTGCATGGGGCACCAGCCACATTTCAGTGTGCAATGGACAAATTGTTGAAGTCTCACCGGGAGTACGCCACCGCTTACCTGGATGACATAGTCATCTAAAGTCAGGACTGGGAGTCCCATCTTCCCAAGGTGAAGGCGGTTTGCAGTCATGAAGGCGTCATGGCCTTACGGAAAATCCCTTGAAGTGTGCGTTAGCCATGGCAGAGGCTAAGTATCTGGGTTACGTGGTCGGTCAGGGGGAAAGTAAAACCCCAGGGGGATAAGGTAGAGGCTGTAAAGAATTGGCCTAAAAAATAGATAAAGTCACAACTACGGACTTTCCTGGGATTAGTTGGGTACTGCAGCTGCTTTATCCAAAACTTTGATACCCAAGCCGCCCCACTGACTGAGTTTCTTAAAAAGAATAACCCAGACAAATTAATTTGGTCTGAGTCTTCTGAAGCTGCATGGGAAGACTTGAAGGAAGCCTTGTTCACTGCACCAGTCCTACAAGCACCCAACTTTAGGAAGAGGTTCTTTCTCCAGACAGATGCTTTCTGGGACGGGTCTGGGGCCAGTATTGTCCCAAAGGGTGAAGGATGAGGAGAGACCAGTTCTTTTCGTCAGCAGTAAACTCCTTAGAGAAAAGAGGTAAGCCACGGTCGAACAGGAGTGTTTGACCATTATGTGGGCAGTAGAGGCACTCCGGTACTATCTGCTGGGTAGAGAGTTCACCCTGGTCACCAACCACGCTCCACTGCAATAAATGCATACCAACAAGGAAGTGAATGTCATGGTCACACGTTGGTTCCTGGCGTTACAACCCTTTAACTTTAAGATGGAACATAGGCCAGGGGTTCTGCATAATAATGCTGATGCCCTGTCACGGAGAGATGTGCTCCCCAGGTCGGCTGATTAGCCTGATTTGGCAAAGCCAGAGAGGTGGCAAAAGGAAGTTTTTGCCAAGAAAAGTATCCGCTTCCACAAGTATGGCAAAGCTAAGGGGAAGGGGAAGTGGCAAAGAGGGTTATTTGCCACACCTTTCCTGCATAGGGAAAGATAAAATCCCAGAGAGTTTGCAGGTACAGCCTGCAGACAGGGTTTAATTCCCACTTATTCTTTCCCACAGCACACAGACACACAGGTGCACAACATGGGTGTGATTTCTGTGGTGTGTGTATATGTGTATAAAAGGATTGTGGGATCTGGTGGGTGGGGCTTCCGATGCTGATATGCAGCCGGACAATAGTCGGGGACTGTGGGCTGAGATAGTGTATCAGGAAGCCATGGATTATTTATGTTTGTGATGTGCTGTTTTACGCTGCAAATAAAACAACAACTGCTTGAGAATACCTGGAGCAAGGAGTCTTTACTTGGTGATTTCTACACAATATACATATTTACAATGAGCTACAATGTCTCCTTATCCACATTTAAATAGACACTGGAGTTGTACTCTGTGGAGCTGGGGAACAAAAGCAAGGGCTATAAAATGTACTTGCTATAATCCACATTTTGTGAGAAACGAGGGACAAGCTGGTTAAAGTGTTATCAAACTTGTTTCGTCACACCTCCCTTATTGCCTAGGCCACATCTTTCTTACAGTTATTTGTGCTCCCTAAACCTTTAACAATTTTATGGGTTGAGCCAATATCCCTAAGAATGCAGCCTATCGATTCTTTTAGGGAATAATGAAATCACTGAAATATTAGGCCTCTTGTCACGGGCACTAGGAGTCTTTACCCAGGGATCACCAGGTGATAGGCTTACCAGAGCAGTATAGGTGGTAATATGGTACTCTGGTAGCAGGGTGATCACGGAACAGGAAATAGCAGATGATGAGATGCTCAGGAAAGTCTATGACTAGCAGCACTGGCAATATGGAGGTAGTAATACACGAGGAACTGTATGGACAAAGGACATGTGAAGGTAGTCAGTGGTCTGCGGTAGCAAGTTGTACCACTGCTATAGTGAGGAGGAATGTCCAACAGAAACGAGGAGGTGATGAGAGTCAGCGGTCTGCGGATAGCAAGTTGTACCGCTGTCAGAGTGAAGGAATGGAATCCCAGTGGAGGTATCCGGGGAGTCAGTGGTCTGCGTTAGCAAGTTGTACCACTGCTATGTGAGAGGATACTGGAACAGGTGAAACTGTAAACAGGAGTCAGTGGTCTGCCACTAGCAAGTTGTACTACTGAATATATATGTGAGGAGGTGCACGGGGAGAGACTGCAACACAATATATACACGGGCACCTTGACTTTGATCCACAGTAATATGCACAATATAAATGTATAAATGACTGAACAACACTGCCAATATAGAAAGTCTCTTGAAGTAATCCGGCATAAGATAACACAGTCAATGATGGCAATAGACTCAGCGGATAGTACACTCCAGAGGAGAACCAACACAGTCCAGCAAGGTATGCAATACACAGCACAGTCAATGGGAAGTATGCATACCGTGGTTCAGGAGAAGGCAGTCAGACAGGAGTGCAGAGATACCTGAAGGGCAGGAGGCCAGCAGGATACAAGTCCCTGGATGGGTGAAGCAGGGGTCTAGCAGGTGCAGCGCACAGGTAGGTAGACCAGCAGGGAACACAGGAAAGCGTGGAGAGCGGATCAGCAGTAGATGGATGAGTAGCGCTGAGAAGTAACAGCAGCGGGTCTCTGCGGGAACACGGAGGTAACCAATAGCAACCAGCAGGTGCAGTAACGATGGGACACCGGAGCAGAGTTGAACTGGAACAGATGATCACGGAGAGTAGACAAGGACTGAAGACTGAAGCGCACAGAGGCAGCGGATAGGAATCAGCCAAACAGTCACGATGAAACACAGACGGGTTGCAGGTTGAAGACTGTAGTGCACGGAGGCAGCGGATAGGAATCAGCTAGCAGTCACGATGATGAAACACAGACGAGTTGCAGGTTGAAGACTGTAGTGCACGGAGGCAGCGGATAGGAATCAGCCAAACAGTCACGATGATGAAACACAGGCGAGTTGCAGGTTGAAGCCTGTAGTGCACGGAGGCAGCGGATAGGAATCAGCTGGCAGTCACAAACATGAACAGGTGAGTGGATGTGGTTGAAGCCTGTAATGCACGGAGGCAGCGGCTAGGCATCAGCTAACAGTCCCAATGATACATGGTAGGGTTGAAGTGATTAGAAGACTGTAGTGCACGGAGGCAGCGGATAGGAATCAGCTCACAGTCACGATGATACAGTAGATGGTAGAAGTGGTATGGGAACCACAGTAGCAGAAGTGGTTTGGAAACCACAGAGGTAGAGGTGGTTTGGAAACCACAGGAATCAGCAGGGCTGAATAAACAAGGAAACACAGGAACACCTTCAGAGACTCATGGGGAATGAGACTCCAAGATCAGGCAACGTGGTGTTGACCACAGGTGCTTAATATAGGGAGGTTGCCTGATCTGCCAATTAAGTTAAAGGAACATACACTGAAGGTTTGGAAAGGGCTGCGCATGCGCAGTCCCTCAGGATAGAGGACGTCCACGGTTCCTAATAGTCCGGGAAGAAGCACTCACAGTCCAGTGAGTGACAGTACCCCCCCTTTTAAAGGTGGGCACAGAACGCCTGGAACCGGGCTTGTCCGGATTTTTGGAATAAAACTTCTTCAGAAGGGCAGGAGCATTAAGATCTTCAGCTTTGATCCATGAACGCTCTTCAGGACCAAAGCCCTTCCAATGAACGAGGAAACGGAGGACTCCTCGCGAAATTTTTGCATCCAATACCTCAGTAATCTCGAAATCCTCCTCCTGATGAACTTGAACTGGCTGCGGTGCTGAGGGAGGAGTCGAGAAACGATTGATAATAAGAGGTTTGAGTAAGGACACATGGAAGGCATTGGAAATCCGAAGATTCTTAGGAAGAAGAAGTTTAACACATACTGGATTGATAACTTGAATGATCCTATATGGACCAATAAAACGAGGGGCGAATTTCATAGATGGAACCTTCAAACGAATATTTTTGGTAGATAACCAAACCCGATCTCCAATTTTTAGTGGTGGAATAGCCCGCCTCTTCTTATCTGCGAAAGACTTATATTTGTTAGATGTCTTCTTTAAACAGGTTTTGACCTGAGACCAGATATTTTTGAAGGTCTGACAAGCAGTCTCCACAGCAGGAACTTGGGTGGGTGGGAGGGCAGGAAATTCCGGAAAAGACGGATGGTGACCGTAAACCACAAAGAATGGAGTTTTGGATGATGACTCATGGTACATGTTGTTATGGGCGAATTCAGCCCAAGGGAGCAATTCTACCCAGTTGTCTTGGTTGGCTGAAGAGAACATCCTAATAAAAGTCTCAAGATCTTGATTGACTCGTTCCGTTTGTCCGTTAGATTGCGGATGGTACGATGATGAGAGTGCTAATCGTATGCCCAAGGTTTTACAAAGGGCCCGCCAGAATCTGGAAACGAATTGTACTCCTCTATCTGACACAATCTCAGACGGACATCCATGGATGCGGAAGATTTCTTTAATGAAATGTTCAGCCAGAGTAGACGAGGAAGGTAAACCGGACTGAGGGACGAAATGAGCCATCTTCGAAAATCTGTCTACCACTACCCAAATAGTATTGTGATTCTTACTTGGTGGCAAATCAGTAACGAAATCCATACTAATATGGGTCCAAGGTTTGGACGGAATGGGTAGTGGTCGCAGCAACCCTGCTGGAGTTCTGCGGGAGGATTTGAACTGAGAACATAAATCACAGGAAGCAATAAACTCTTTGACGTCTCTCCTCATTGAAGGCCACCAGTAACTACGAGAGAGAATCTCAAAGGTCTTATGTTCACCGGCGTGTCCAGAAAAACGAGAGGCATGGAACCACGAAAGGATTTTCTTCCTCAGAGTAGGAGGCACGAGGGTCTTCCCAAATGGTAGCATTTTGGTGGATGAAGCAGCCAGAGAAATACATTTGGGGTCTAGAATAGCATGGTTGGGAACCTCTTCTACATCAGAGGACGTCACAAAAGCTCGAGATAGAGCGTCAGCTTTCTTGTTCTTAGCAGCTGGTTTGAAGGTTATAATTAATTCAAAACGGGAAAAGAAAAGAGACCATCTTGCTTGACGAGGGTTCAAGCATTGAGCAGATTGCAAATATGACAAGTTCTTATGATCCGTGAAGATCGTCACCGGATGGCGAGCTCCTTCCAACAAGTATCTCCATTCCTCTAATGCAGCTTTGATGGCCAGCAACTCCTTGTCCCCGATAGTATAGTTTTTCTCTGCGGGCAGAAGACCCCGAGAGTAGAAGGCACAAGGATGTAATTTTTGTTGCTCCGAGCGTTGGGAGAGAACAGCTCCTAAGCCCACATTAGAGGCATCTACTTCTAGGAAGAAGGGGAGTGTCACATCAGGTTGTCGCAGAATAGGAGCAGACGAGAAGGACTCTTTGAGGATTTGAAAGGCTTGGAGAGCCTCAGATGACCATTGCTTAGTATTAGCCCCTTTCCGAGTTAAGGCCACAATGGGAGATGCAATGGATGAGAAGTCTTGAATGAAGCGTCTATAGTAATTGGCAAAACCTAAAAAACGCTGGATGGCACGAAGAGTAGTTGGCTGAGGCCAATGTAGTACAGCATTTACTTTGTCTGGATCCATCTTCAGGCCAACTCCGGAAACTATATACCCCAAGAATGGAATCTGGGGTAACTCGAATGAACATTTTTCCAATTTACAGAACAATGAGTTTTTCCGTAGTCTGGAGAGGACCTCTGCCACATGTTGGTGATGAGAAGGCAGGTCCTGTGAGAAGATCAATATGTCGTCCAGGTAGACAACGACACATACATATAATAAGTCCCGAAAGATCTCATTGATGAAACCCTGGAAAACCGCGGGGGCATTACACAGCCCGAAGGGCATTACTAAATATTCGTAATGCCCATCTCTGGTGTTAAACGCGGTCTTCCATTCGTCACCGGAACGGATTCTAATTAAATTGTAGGCACCACGAAGATCCAACTTAGTAAATATCCGAGCTCCCTTGATGCGATCAAATAGCTCAGTGATCAGCGGAATGGGATACCGATTCTTGATAGTAATGGCGTTGAGTCCACGAAAATCTATACAAGGGCGTAATGATCCATCCTTCTTTTTGACGAAGAAGAACCCAGCTCCAGCGGGAGAGGTGGAAGGTCGAATGAACCCACGCTGGAGATTCTCCTGTATGTACTCAGATGTGGCTTGAGTTTCAGGTAACGAGAGAGGATAGACCCGACCCCTGGGAGGAGTCTTGCCAGGTAGAAGGTCGATCGGACAATCCCAAGAACGATGAGGAGGAAGACGTTCAGACTGAGCTTTATCAAACACATCGGCAAATGAAGCATACTGAGGAGGGAGTCCCGGGGAGGAAGACGAGATGGAAGATTGCTGTACTTTAAGAGGAATAACTTGAGAGAGACAACGATGGTGACATTCAGGCCCCCAAGACGTAACTTGAGGGGTGCACCAGTCAATCCGGGGAGAGTGACATTGAAGCCATGGAAGGCCTAAGACAATCGGACTTGTCGTAACAGGAAGAATTAAAAACGAAATTTCTTCATGGTGTAGTACACCAATCTGAAGGGTTACTGGAGACGTACTCTGGGTGATGAGACCATTGATGAGACGTGATCCATCTATAGCCGTCACAGTAATGGGTGTTTTTAAAGTGATCACTGGTAGGGACCATTGATTCACTAGTGATTTAGAAATGAAATTTCCTGCTGCTCCGGAATCAATCAATGCCTGTGACTCAAAGGATTTGGTAGCAAAGGAAATCGTAACATCGAAAGCGCAGACTTTAGATTTCATAGACAATGGAGAGGACTCCAGGGACCCTAACTTCACCTCTCCAGAACTAGTTAGGGCCTGGCATTTCCCGATTTCTTAGGGCAAGAACTGAGCATATGTGTGGAATCAGCACAATAGATACAGAGTCTATTCTTTACTCTTCGTTTCCTCTCTTCTAAAGATAATTTGGAACGTCCTATCTCCATGGGAATCACAGAAGGTGACACTGGACGAAATTGAGGGTTTAAACGAAGAGGTGCTTTAGCAGAAGTTGTTTTCTCAGATTCTCTTTCACGAAATCTCATGTCTACACGATGGCAAAGAGAGATCAAATCTTCTAGTGACGAAGGAAGCTCTTGGGTAGTCAGTGCATCTTTAATTTTATCGGAGAGCCCCTGCCAGAAGGCGGCAACTAATGCTTCAGTGTTCCACTGAAGTTCAGAGGCTAAGATCCTAAATTGAATGACATACTGTCCTACTGTATGGGAGCCTTGTCGCAAACGAAGAATGCTGGAAGCAGCGGAGGTCACACGACCTGGTTCATCGAACACACTTCGGAACGTGGAAATGAATTTGGCACTATCTTGTAGAATTGGATCGTTTCTTTCCCACAGAGGGGAGGCCCAAGCCAGGGCTTGTCCAGAAAACAATGAGATAAGATAGGCCACTCTGGAACGATGGGTAGAAAAATTTTGAGGTTGGAGTTCAAAATGGACTGAACATTGGTTAAGGAAACCTCTACAAGTTTTGGGGTCCCCGTCATATTTTGACGGAGTAGGCAGGTGAAGCGTAGGAGCTGTAGACACCTGGGATGGCACTGGGGAAACGGAGGAAAGCACAGGAGCTTCAATACTAGCTGTAACAGTCTGTCCAGATGTTCCTTGGGAGGTTAACGATTGGTAACATTGAAGTAACAGCTGTTGGCGAGCATCCTGTTGCTCCACACGGCTGACCAGATGCTGCAGCATCTCTTTAGCAGTAGGTTCCGTATCTGGGTCTGTCATGGCCTGATCTTACTGTCACGGGCACTAGGAGTCTTTACCCAGGGATCACCAGGTGATAGGCTTACCAGAGCAGTATAGGTGGTAATATGGTACTCTGGTAGCAGGGTGATCACGGAACAGGAAATAGCAGATGATGAGATGCTCAGGAAAGTCTATGACTAGCAGCACTGGCAATATGGAGGTAGTAATACACGAGGAACTGTATGGACAAAGGACATGTGAAGGTAGTCAGTGGTCTGCGGTAGCAAGTTGTACCACTGCTATAGTGAGGAGGAATGTCCAACAGAAACGAGGAGGTGATGAGAGTCAGCGGTCTGCGGATAGCAAGTTGTACCGCTGTCAGAGTGAAGGAATGGAATCCCAGTGGAGGTATCCGGGGAGTCAGTGGTCTGCGTTAGCAAGTTGTACCACTGCTATGTGAGAGGATACTGGAACAGGTGAAACTGTAAACAGGAGTCAGTGGTCTGCCACTAGCAAGTTGTACTACTGAATATATATGTGAGGAGGTGCACGGGGAGAGACTGCAACACAATATATACACGGGCACCTTGACTTTGATCCACAGTAATATGCACAATATAAATGTATAAATGACTGAACAACACTGCCAATATAGAAAGTCTCTTGAAGTAATCCGGCATAAGATAACACAGTCAATGATGGCAATAGACTCAGCGGATAGTACACTCCAGAGGAGAACCAACACAGTCCAGCAAGGTATGCAATACACAGCACAGTCAATGGGAAGTATGCATACCGTGGTTCAGGAGAAGGCAGTCAGACAGGAGTGCAGAGATACCTGAAGGGCAGGAGGCCAGCAGGATACAAGTCCCTGGATGGGTGAAGCAGGGGTCTAGCAGGTGCAGCGCACAGGTAGGTAGACCAGCAGGGAACACAGGAAAGCGTGGAGAGCGGATCAGCAGTAGATGGATGAGTAGCGCTGAGAAGTAACAGCAGCGGGTCTCTGCGGGAACACGGAGGTAACCAATAGCAACCAGCAGGTGCAGTAACGATGGGACACCGGAGCAGAGTTGAACTGGAACAGATGATCACGGAGAGTAGACAAGGACTGAAGACTGAAGCGCACAGAGGCAGCGGATAGGAATCAGCCAAACAGTCACGATGAAACACAGACGGGTTGCAGGTTGAAGACTGTAGTGCACGGAGGCAGCGGATAGGAATCAGCTAGCAGTCACGATGATGAAACACAGACGAGTTGCAGGTTGAAGACTGTAGTGCACGGAGGCAGCGGATAGGAATCAGCCAAACAGTCACGATGATGAAACACAGGCGAGTTGCAGGTTGAAGCCTGTAGTGCACGGAGGCAGCGGATAGGAATCAGCTGGCAGTCACAAACATGAACAGGTGAGTGGATGTGGTTGAAGCCTGTAATGCACGGAGGCAGCGGCTAGGCATCAGCTAACAGTCCCAATGATACATGGTAGGGTTGAAGTGATTAGAAGACTGTAGTGCACGGAGGCAGCGGATAGGAATCAGCTCACAGTCACGATGATACAGTAGATGGTAGAAGTGGTATGGGAACCACAGTAGCAGAAGTGGTTTGGAAACCACAGAGGTAGAGGTGGTTTGGAAACCACAGGAATCAGCAGGGCTGAATAAACAAGGAAACACAGGAACACCTTCAGAGACTCATGGGGAATGAGACTCCAAGATCAGGCAACGTGGTGTTGACCACAGGTGCTTAATATAGGGAGGTTGCCTGATCTGCCAATTAAGTTAAAGGAACATACACTGAAGGTTTGGAAAGGGCTGCGCATGCGCAGTCCCTCAGGATAGAGGACGTCCACGGTTCCTAATAGTCCGGGAAGAAGCACTCACAGTCCGGTGAGTGACACCTCTTGTGTACCACTGATAATCCTAAAATATTTGTAGAATTTTGTTGAATTGTTGTTGAATGAGTAATGGTCGTCCCATCTATATTACTAGTTCATAGTGAATTAATACGCTGATTATTAATCCAGACCAAAAAACAGCTTCTTCCACTCTGTGTAGATGAAAGGGTAATCCTAAAGGGGAGGTTCAATGCATCACGGTATGTCTACGGAACGTCTATGGAGACACATTGCATCAATGTTATTTTTCCTTGCACCCCATAGTGTTGTGCAGTAAAATGAGCGGAGAATCCTACCTTAATGTTTCGCAATATGTGCAACCGGACATCGTGGTTATGTCCGTGTGGCACATTGCCAATCATTGAATCTTCTCCTATGTTTTTGTAGAATAAAACTACAGGAATTACCTGTTTAAACATATGCTGTTGGCAATTTATGGTCTTCTTTCTTTTTCAATATAAACTATCTGTACAAATAATCATATTTCATATATTTGTATATTTTTAGCAAATCAAACAGTGCTTGCGTTATTTTTGTGTCTTGGCAGGGATAAAGTTAAAACTGTTTTCCTGCTATTTAAGCAACTACATCTCTTTTTTTTTTCTTAAATCGAAACACCGAACCTCAGATGGTTTCTTTTGATAAGTGCTTTCTTTCATTATTAGACAGATATACAGCTTTTCAGAACAATAGGAATGTATTACATCAGTCATGACTCAGAGCCAATGTATTTCTCCATAGATGTCCAATTCTATCCACTTTTATTGCCACTTCACTCTATCTAGACACCACATTCTCTCTGCAGCTTTACCAGCTGTTTTTAAAATATAATATATACAATGTATGTATATATATATATATATATATATATAATATAATATACACCTATAATTAAAACCATTGACAAGTCAAGTGAATAACATTGATTATCTCGTTACAATATCACTTGTCAAGGGATGGGATATATTAGGCAGCAAGTGAACAGTCACTTCTTGAAGTTAATGTGTTGGAAGCAGGAAAATTGGCCAAGTGTAAGGATCTGAGTGACTTTGACAAGGGCAAAATTGTGATGGCTAGATGACTGGGTCAGTGCATCTCCAAAATTGTAGGTCTTGTGGGGGTGTTCAAGGTATACAGTGATTAGTCAATAAATCGAAAAAATAGAAAGGAACTGCGCTCAACCGCAGATTCGGTAAGAGCAGCAATACTCAGGAATCCCTTCCTGTAAAACAATCAATATACACACAGTGTATTGCGCTCAATTACCTAAGGATCACTGAATGCTAACCAGTCACTAGATGGTCATAAATATATATGTGTCACGGGCACTAGGAGTTCTGCCCAGGATTCACCAGGTGACTATGCTTACCAGAGGGGTGGAGTTTGCACAGCGGTCCTCTGGCAGCAGGGTGAATAGTGGAACATATATAACAGCAGATGGAGAGAGGATGCCAATGGAATTGATGGTAGTCAGTGACTTGCAGCTATACTAATAGATAAGTCAGCGACTTGCAGCTATAGTGGAAGGCAGGTTTTAACCACGGAGAGCCGGGTGGACGTGAGCAGGTGAAGGAAGGTAATGGGAGAGTCAGTGGTCTGCGTTCAGCAAGTTGTACCACTGCTGTGATGAGAAGACTTGTCCAGGTGCAGGTAGGGTAGCGGGAAGTCAGTGGTCTGCGTTCAGCAAGTTGTACCACTGCTGTGATGAGAAGACTTGTCCAGGTGCAGGTAGGTAGAGGAGGCGTCAGTGGTCTGCGGACAGCAAGTTGTACCACTGCGAGGAGGTGAGGACTTGTCCAGGTGAGGATAAGTGGAGGAATGAATAGAGTCAATAATTGTATGAATACAATGAGAGCACAGAGTAACTTGCTCCAAACAGATATGCAGCGTTATAGCCAATAGTCTATAGCGGGTATGGATACCGCTGCTGAGTAGGGAAGCTTGTCCTAAGCGGATATGCAAGGTAACAGTTTAAAGTCAATAGCAAGTAAGCATACCGCTGATGAGTAGAGAAGCTTGTCCACGAGGATATGCAGGCACAGCAGGAGCGCTGAACGGCTGAAGCGGGTATGGGAACCGCAGGTGAGCAGAGCAGGTAATCCAACAGACAGCTGAGGACACGAGCAGGATACAGAAGTCAGTAGCGGGTATGAGATCCACCGATGAGTAGAGCAGATAATCAGCAGGAAGCTGAAGACACGAGCAGGACACAGGAGTCAGTAGCAGGTATGGGAACCACCGATGAGTAGAGCAGGTAATCAGCAGGAAGCTGAAGACACGAGCAGGACACAGGAGACACCTTCAGAGACTCACAGGGAATGAGATTCAAGATCAGGCAACGAGGTAATGAGCACAGGTGCCTTAAATAGGGAGAGGTGCCTGATCCTCCAATTAGATTAAAAGCAAAGGTCATAAGAGTTCTTGGGTGCTGCGCATGCGCAGTCCATCAAGATGGCGGACGGCCGCGGCTCAGGACAGGCGCCGGCAGGAAGGCTAGAGAACCACGCACCAGTGCAGAGGCACTCACGGTCCGGTGAGTGACAATATGGAGTGTTACATGATCAGTGTGGCAAGGAAATAAATAATAAATAGATGTTAATGATGAAGACAATGGATAATCAGATAAATTTACATGTATATTAAAATTATTGGATCAATAAACACTAAAATAACAAAATTACTAATAAAGATGTAATCTGGAATGAAGGTATCGATAAAATAACCAAGGATTTAATAAAAATAAATGGCTGCACAAACAGACATAAACAGTACAATTGCCACCATAAGGAATGGTCCTTAAATCAATAAAATAAATATCAGATAAAACAAATACTGCCACATAGAAGAACCCTGCAACAGCAGGTCAGACTATTAAATGGATAATATAAACAGTCCAGGCTAACATGGAAAGAAATCCCATGATGAAAAATGGTTGCTGAAGAAAAAACAGATTACTGGGTAACTCACGATAGTCCAATCTACGATGTGGAGGAAACCAGGGTCCTGGAATGAAGATGTTAAAATCCGGAGTCCGGGTTAGGGATGTTAGACAGGTATTCGGCTAGCGGTGGAGCTCATACAAGATGTGATTGCTGAGAAGTGCAGACGGATTGACTGGCGTGCGTTTCACAGTGGAACGCAAAACCGGAAGTCCTGTGACGTCAACGGATGTGGGTGTGTCACCAACGCGTTTCATCTGCAGCGCAGATTTCTTCAGGGAATGTAGGAAGTGGGTAAAGTCATAATGGATGTATATCAGGGGTGGGCAAACCAGTCCTCAAGGGCCATATAACAGTTCATGTTTTTAGGATTTCTGTCTGTAGAAACAGCTGGGATAATTACTGACCCAGCCAAATAGATTAACTCAGCTGTGCATGATTAAAGAAATCCTAAAAACATGAACTGTTATATGGCCCTTGAGGACTGGTTTGCCCACCCCTGATGTATATATATACTGCATATGTTAATTGATTAATTGCCCCATATAATATATTAAAGAGATTCTCCGCTAAGCCTCCTTGTCTCATAAACATCAAAGCACCGCATATATTAAGCAAACAGATCAAATTGTACATCAACTTATTTATGCATTATACATTAGATAATATTAGTATAACTAGCATGGTAGATAAACAAATGAAGGTGTACGTGAAAAGGAACAATCTTCTGGTGAATTGTTATATTAATTTTAGATATGATACAATTGGTAATTGGAATCTGATAGAAGTCCCATTACAAAATAAAACATATATGAGAAAAATAAATGAAAATAAATAAAATAAGAAAATCATGAGCCAATTACTCTGATCGAGGGGGTCCTAAATATTAATATAGATGTAGAGCTAATAGTTGGTTAGACCAAAAGATAAAATGGCCTAAAAACAAATATATTGCTAAAATCTACAGATAATTGGATCACAATATGACTCAATGTAGTCTATCCAGGATTGGAGTTATTCGCTATATGAATGAATGAGATGAATAACACCACTAAACTATACATTGATGCGAATGGTACATAACATCATGGTAAATAAGAGGTGACGTGCTCTGCCACTCATTATCCCTGTGTTGGGATTGATCTACTACATGTGTGCTACTGTACCAGGTGTTCCCGGGAGGTCACCCATCCCGGTACTAGACCAGCTCCACTCTGCTTGGCTTCCAAGATCGGTGGGGATTGGTCATTTCCAGGGTGGTATGACCTTAGTCTACATGCAGGGCCGGTGCTAGGGTCCGTGGCGACCTAGGCACATTTACAAAATCGGCGCCCCCCGTCCCCCGCCTGGCACATTTTCAAAATCTGCGCCCC